>NC_053134.1:20249318-20286818 GCF_010015445.1 Perca fluviatilis | reverse complement strand
CTTCTGTATAGACCAAAGATGGTCTATGTTTGAGACAAATAACCAAAACAATAGTATAAATGTAGCCCACTGCATGCTCTGCCTAAAAATCCCATTTCTGACTTCATATGATGTTGTGTGACAAACAGTGGAATTATGTTACTTTACTTTACAAAACTTGGCATATACTGTACATTATTTGGGTGTATTACTCTAATACTGTTATAGAGGAAAATATGAACATTGAAATAACACAGGAATCTCCCCACAGTTTTGGATGGTCTGTAACATAACATGACATGTCAGACAGATCTGTATCAACCATTTCTGCACTATGGACTATCCTGTTTATCTTATGACTATTAATAATGTGAGTTCAAAGGCCATCTCAACATCTGATGTGTTGATATTTTACAATTGTCAGGAAAACATAGCATCTTAAAATGGGTACTCAATATAGTATTCGACTTTCATAAAGTTAGGGGACTGCCAAGAGATAGATTAAAAATATAATGGTCTATGCAGCAGAGTTACCCCAACTTTGAGTCCCCTCAAGCACCATCTAATATTCCTCTTTTGTAAGGCTTTGCTCGGTAAATGTCCTCGTATCCAGTTTGTAACACCGTCTGCCTAAATTTGTATTTCCCTAGCCCAGGCCGAGATAACTCTTTTGACATCATCAGCGTTATTTATTAGAATCAGCAAATAGTTCTCTCTCTCTTTTCCAGTTATTCATTCACCAAACTCATCTGTAATTCCCTTACAAAGTTAACATTAAATTCCAATCAAAACCAGAGGGAAAAGGCCTAGTGTGAAGAAAAGTAAGTAGTAGTAGTAGAAGTAGGAAAAAAGCAAGTAACAATAAGCTGGCTGACTATTGGACACATCAACCTAAACAGCCCACATCACATTATAGCATCCAAGTGGTTTTTGTGATCATTGTGAGGTACCAGATATATGCAGGAAATACTGTATGTATCAGAGAGAGAGAGGACATGTTGGAAGAAATTAAACGATTAGGGCTAACAGGAGCAAAAGTAAAGAACATAGGCTACTGTAGTGTGGTAACAGTGGACAAGGCAGAAGATGCTCAGTCAGCTTCCTAATGAAAACAGCACTGATGAGGAAAATCTGACATAGTGGACACTTTAGGAGTTAACTAATTCCAGAAGATGGCAGTAGTGCAACATTAAAGATGCAATCTGCCTTTAAATCCCGAAGAAGAAGAAGAAGAAGAAGAAGAAGAAGAAGAAATAATAATTCCCTTACATTCCTTTTGATACCCGGTAAACGTAAACGAGGCAGAGTGAGACGTCCTGCCTTGTTTCCACCTCTCTGGTTGAACTTCCTGATTCCTCCTTCGCCCCGCCCTCGTCTTTGAAACGACAACAGCGCCAAACTTCAGGGTCCCAAACGGGAAAATGACTACTGGTGCCAAGGAGCCGCAATGGAGAAAGGTTCATTCCGCCACGGGAGTGATTCCGCGGTCCAGACACGGACACCGAGCAGTTGCCATACGGGAGCTAATTGTTGTATTCGGCGGTGGAAATGAAGGGATAGCGGAGGACCTTCATGTTTACAACACTGGTAAGCTAACGCTAGCTGGACGGCTAATGTTTTTAGCATGCACAGGAGTCAAACAGACCCAAACCAGTCCTTTGCATGAGCTTTTGTTGTTCATTTAAAAAGTCATCGACTATTTAAGCATAATTTCCGTCTATTAGCCACTAGTACCCTTCCTCCCCCCAAAATCAAAAACACGTAGCTAACGTTAGCTAACTTACTAGTAGTGGGAGCGTCGTGTCATTTGTTTGGTCAGCGTAGCGAAAACAACCGACAGTTAATGTAAAAGGTGTGACAAAGCAACACACTTAAATATAGCTTTATCTAAGTTAACATTATGCAATCATTGTAATGTTACAACTTATGATAGATAGATAGATAGATAGATAGATAGATAGATAGATAGATAGATAGATCGATCCCAGCTTAAAGACATCACACACCACATTCACATACATCATAAACAGGATGATAAAATAACAAATCTACATGAATAATATGGCCAAGAAAAGATACTAAATAAAAAACCCAGCATGTATTAGCATGAGACGCTTGCAGTGACTGACCCTGTGATTCAGTCTGCATGGTAAGGTGCTCTATGAGAGTGTGTGTCATGGTGGTAGTGTAAATAAGTCCAATAGTGCAAGGATAAAGTCTAGAGACCAGCATTAAATATTGACAATATAAGAGAATAATGTAGACATAGTAATATAAAAACTATATTTGCAGTGCCAAGGATAAAGTAAAAAAAAAAGAAAAGAAGACCGCATTAAATATGGGCATTATAAGGGAATAAAGTAGACAGTATAGACACAAATCAACAGTCAATAATAAAGGTTTGAAGTAAGAGGGTTACAGCCATTGTTCATGTATTAAGTTAGACCTCAGTCCAGGCTGGGGGGAGGAGGGAGGGAGGGGTTGTGCATATGGGCTGATATAGCCAATAAACAGTTTATACAGTGTAAGCAGTTAACAGCGGGCCAGTGGACAGTGAGTACATATCTATTGTCATAGGAGACAGTGTAAGTGTGCAAAGGGAGGAGAGGCAGACAGACTATGCAGAGAAGTCTATGTATCTCTCCTCTTCCTTTTTGTGAAGCATTGTAGAGTTGTATGGCCCTGGGGACAAATTACTTTCTCAGTCTGTCAGTTGTGCATGGCAGTGTGCGTAGTCTTGAGCTGATCATGCTCTTCTGCTTTGTGATAGTGCTGTGGAGTGGATGACAGTCATTGTCCAAAATGCAGTTTGTTCAGGGTCCTTTTATCCGATATTGAAGTGATGCACTACAGTTCCACCCATTTGGGGTGTGAAGTGATTGCTGTACTGTATAAATGATGTGTTTTGGAGGGCATTTTGCAATAAAGACCATTACATTGTAATGCTTTTTGTAATTAAGGTCCTGTTGAGGTGGTGTTTGAGGTAATATTTATTAGGGCTGCACGATATGAGGAAAATATCTAATTGCCATTATTTTGACTGATATTTCGATATGATTCATGTTATTGGAGAGAATGATAATTTTTCTATCATTCCTATTTTTATTGAAAAATATTAAAATGAAAATGATTATGGTGTGATTTGAGGATCTGTACCAAACAAAGATTTTTTTCTTTAGTCTGTAGGATACTATTTGTAGGCTGGGACGTCTCTGCAGCAACACAATACATAATTCGGAATGGTTTGACACATATTTTGCCTTTTAACCAATATTGCGCTTTGGATATTTCACTAGTCAACATTGCGATTTTGATATTGCGATGCGGTTAATTGTGCAGCCCTGATATTTATCCATCTGCAAAAATAGCTCTGGTTATGAGAGTTGTTTCCAAACAGGGTGTATAAAATGTCTAAAAGGCAGCATTCACCAGGATGTTTTGTCTAATGCAAAGAAATCTGCCCATGGTTCCAGTCTCAAGGCAGTGGTTTCTGCCTGCGGTGAGGGGTGACATCCCACCCGGCTGTGCTTCCCATGGCTTCGTCTGTGAAGGCACTCGAATACTGGTCTTTGGTGGCATGGTTGAGTTTGGGAAATACACCAACAGCCTTTATGAACTTCAGGTAATGCCGTCACAGTTCTTCAGATGTGATTCTGACCCAGGTGCTGTAGTGAAGAAAAATTCTCACATCTTGACTTTGGTTCTGTGTGGTTCAGGCTAGTCGCTGGCTGTGGAAGAAGCTGAAGCCCAGAGCACCCAGGAATGGCTTGCCTCCCTGCCCTCGGATTGGACACAGCTTCACTCTTGTGGGTAACAAGTGTTACCTGTTTGGAGGGCTGGCCAATGATAGTGAAGACCCCAACGGCAACGTACCAAGGTACTGTGCAAATACACACAAGAACCATAACATTTGATAGAGTTTGTTTACACTGTGTTTTTCAGAGATGCATAAAAACAGGTGAGAGTGGTTGTTTCTGTTTGATTTGTTTGTGGATATGGAGTGGGGGTAGTTGTGGGAACTTCTTACTGACATTTTATTTAGCAAGCCCTGTACTCTAGTGTTCAAATTAGGGCTGCAACTAACGATCGTTGTCGTTACCGGTTAATCTGCAGAACATTTTTTCGATTTAATAATTTTGTTTATGAAACATCAAAAAATAGCGAAAACCCAAAGTTCACAATGATATACAGTACAGGCCAAAAGTTTGGACACACCTTCTCATTCAATGCGTTTCCTTTTTATTTTCATGACTATTTACATTGTAGATTCTCACTGAAGGCATCAAAACTATGAATGAACACATATGGAATTATGTACTTAACAAAAAAGTGTGAAATAACTGAAACATGTCTTATATTTTAGATTCTTCAAAGTAGCCACCCTTTGCTTTTTTATTAATAAGGGAAAAAATTCCACTAATTAACCCTGACAAAGCACACCTGCCAATTACAGGGGTATCACACTTCTCAGCCTCCCTGGTAAAGTCTACTCCAAGGTGCTGGAAAGGAGGGTTCGGCCGATAGTCGAACCTCAGATTGAAGAGGAACAATGTGGATTCCGTCCTGGTCGTGGAACAACGGAGTATGCCCAACCAGTCTACATGTGTTTTGTGGATCTGGAAAAGGCGTATGACCGGGTCCCCCGGGAGATACTGTGGGAGGTGCTGCGGGAGTATGGGGTGAGGGGGTCTCTTCTCAGGGCCATCCAATCTCTGTACGACCAAAGCGAGAGCTGTGTCCAGGTTCTCGGCAGTAAGTCGGACTCGTTTCAGGTGAGGGTTGGCCTCCACCAGGGCTGCGCTTTGTCACCAATCCTGTTTGTAATATTTATGGACAGGATATCGAGGCGTAGTCGGGGTGGGGAGGGGTTGCGGTTCGGTGGGCTGGGGATCTCATCGCTGTTCTTTGCAGATGATGTGGTCCTGATGGCAACATCGGCCTGCGACCTTCAGCACTCACTGGATTTGCCGCCGAGCCGAGTGTGAAGCGGTTGGGATGAGGATCAGCACCTCTAAATCGCGGAGGCCATGGTTCTCAGCAGGAAACCGATGGAGTGCCTTCTCTAGGTAGGGAATGAGTCCTTACCCCAAGTGAAGGAGTTCAAGTACCTTGGGGTTTTGTTCGGAGTGAGGGGACAATGGAGCGGAGATTGGTCGGAGAATCGGCGCAGCGGGTGCGGTATTACATTCCATCTATCGCACCGTTGGGGCGGAAAGAGAGCTGAGCCAGAAGGCAAAGCTCTCGACCTATCGGTTTCGTTTGCTAACCCTCACCTATCGTCATGAAGGCTGGGTCATGACCGAAAGAACGAGATCCAGGGTACAAGCAGCCGAAATGGGTTTCCTCAGGAGGGTGGCTGGCGTCTCCCTTAGAGATAGGGTGAGAAGCTCAGTCATCCGTGAGGAGCTCGGAGTAGAGCCGCTGCTCCTTCGGGTAGAAAGGAGCCAGTTAAGGTGGTTCGGGCATCTGGTAAGGATGCCCCCTGGGCGCCTCCCTAGGGAGGTGTTCCAGGCACGTCCAGCTGGGAGGAGGCCTCGGGGAAGACCCAGGACTAGGTGGAGGGATTATATCTCCAACCTGGCCTGGGAACGCCTCGGGATCCCCCAGTCGGAGCTGGTTAATGTTGCTCAGGAAAGGGAAGTTTGGGGTCCCCTGCTGGAGCTGCTCCCCCCGACACCGGATAAGCGGACGAAGATGGATGGATGGATGGAAAGCACACCTGTGAAGTGAAAACCATTTCAGGTGACTACCTCATGAAGCTCATTGAGAGAACACCAAGGGTTTGCAGAGTTATCAAAAAAAGCAAAGGGTGGCTACTTTGAAGAATCTAAAATATAAGACATGTTTTCAGTTATTTCACACTTTTTTGTTAAGTACATAATTCCATATGTGTTCATTCATAGTTTTGATGCCTTCAGTGAGAATCTACAATGTAAATAGTTATGAAAATAAAAAAACACAGAGAAGGTGTGTCCAAACTTTTGGCCTGTACTGTATGGCAACATAGTCTTGCCTTGGCAGACCTTCCTCCACAGCGCCGAGGAGGAGGGTCTGGCTAGTCCGCACAGCATTCCGGGATGGGAAATAAACATGTTCTGGTTTATTGCCATTTCTTTGAACCAATCACAATCGTCTTGGGCGACGCTAAGCACCGGACAGAGCAACGGTGCCTCTGCAAAATAGCCTTGGGAAGGAACTTGTTTTGGTGGAATATGAGCACTTAGGGAGGCGAGCTCTGGAATTAAAATGGATGTCGAGTGTGTAATAAGAATTTTACTCAAAAAAAGATCAATATAATTTGATTGTTGGTTCTAGCTCGGAGGATGTTTCCCAAATCGACCGGAGGGACATCTGGCCGAAAATGAGGGACATCCGGCGGAACCTCCGGCAGCATCGGAACAATCTCGTAAATGAAACGTTGTCGATATAGACATAATGACAATGAAAAGCAGCAAATCCTCTTCTGCGAGAAGCTAGAACCAGAGAATGTGTGGCATTTATTCTTGCAAATTGATTTAAAAATAGTTGCAGTTTATTTTATTTTCATCGATTAATCTTTTCACCTCTAGTTTAAAGTATAACTTTTACATTGGTGTTTAAATTCAGAGTGGGCTTCTAGTGACTTGATCATGTTGCTAGTGCAAGTCCACAATCATATTAGCTAACCGGTGTGGAGACTATACAGTTTGATATATAACCTTTTATCTAAGAGATGGTTGCAGGAATGAGTTTGACTTTTTACCATCTTAGATACATGTGCGACTTCTATGAGCTGGAGCTGCAGTCGTCATCGGGGGCAAGAGGCTGGAGCATCCCAGAGACGAAGGGTGGTGGTCCCTCAGCACGGGAGTCCCACACCTCGGTTGCCTACACTGGCCTCGGCTCCCCAAAGCTCTACATCTTTGGAGGGATGCAAGGATGCCGGCTAGATGACCTCTGGCAGCTTGACCTTGGTAGGACGTTTTGTGTTTTTGTTTTTTATGACAGATAATAAAGTCTGCAATTTTCAGAAAGTGAAAATTGAAACATTTTGCATCCTTTGGTTGTGACTGTACCTTGAATAAAATACAAAACTTTGCAAAACAAAACTATTGCTTATTTGCATGTAGTGAGAAACAACTCTTTGTAATATTTAAACTTCCTTATCATTATTCTTTTCCTTTCTTCAGACACAATGGTTTGGTCAACGCCTGAAACCAGGGGTTTCAGGCCACTTTCCAGAAGCCTTCACTCTGCCAGTGTCATTGGAAACAAGTAAGGGATCCATCATTATCAGTGTCATATCTCTGTTAAAGCAGATGTGTAGTTTGTATTCCATCACATTAATATATAATATATAAATACCTGAAAAGGGTAGAGAACCTACTCATGAATGTCAGCAGGACTAAAAAGATGATAGTGGAATTTGGGAAGAGAGAGGGTGAACAGCTTCAAGTACCTTGGTGGTCCGCATCACCTCACTGAGGGTCTGACCTGTGCACTGCATACCGACTCAGTGGTGAGAAAGGCAAGGCAGAGACTGCTTCACCTCAGGCGCCTGAGGAAAATCCAGGTATCCCTCTAAAATACTGAGTTTCTATACTGAGTTTCTATTCTTGCATTGTTGAGAGCATCCTGACGGGGAACATCACTGCCTGGTACGGAAACGGCACCGAACAGGACCGCTTTTTGGGCTGAACATATAACCAATAAGGCCATTGCCTTAAGGATATTTACACCAGGCGCTGCAAGAAAAAGAAGAAAATCAATAAAGATCAAAACCACCAGGGTAACAGCCTTTTCACCCTGTTGAGGTCGAGAAAAAGGTACCGGATACACCAGGCCAGCACTGAGAGGCTCAGAAGGAGCTTCTACCCTCAGACCATTAGCGACCCCCCCGCCCCATATAGGCAAAACTGCTTCTGCTTGTATGTTCAATTTCAATTCAATTCAATTTTATTTATAGTATCAAATCATAACATAAGTTATCTCGAGACACTTTACAGATAGAGTAGGTCTAGACCACACTCTATAATTTACAAAGCCCCAACAATTCCAGTAATTCCCTCAAGAGCAAGCAGTGCGACAGTGGCGAGGAAAAACTCACTCTTGGGAAGAAACCTCGGACAGACCCAGGCTCTTGGTAGGCGGTGTCTGACGAGCCGGTTGGGGGTGTGATGAACAGTGGCGATAATAGTCACATTAATAATGGAACAGTGACTGGATGTAGCGGGAAGCTGCAGGGTTCAGCAGGACGCAGCATGACATTGCAGGGCATCGCTGAGCTCAGCAGGGAGTGCAGCAGGACCACGGCGACAGCTGCAACCAGGATCTTGGTGCCAACGTTCTCCAAGGAAATACGCTGGGGGAAAAAAGCATAAGGACTCCGGGGAGTAAACTCCCCAGAAGCTAGGATTAGTAACAAGCATTTCTGGGACGGGCTGCACACAAATAGTAATAGTAATAGTAACAGTAATGGAAAGGGACATATAAAGGGATAGTATGTGACACCTTAACTGGCTTGCCTTTGACAAAGTCCTGTGTGTTCCTCTGTCTGCAGGATGTATGTTTTTGGTGGCTGGATTCCTGTACCAGAGTCAGACGAACACAATGCTTTAGGAACTGAATGGATCTGCAGTGACTCCCTAACTGTACTCAACTTAGGTCAGTACATTTTCTCTAAAAATATGAAGAGTTTTCACACAGGGTGAATCCATAGAGAGCGTCTTTATTGGTTCAGTTTTGGCAAAGTGTGGTGTTTTTTAACATCAGATTTGTCAAAACGACTGCTGCGCTTTAGGGGAAACTTAAAGTTATGATGCATCTTGTTTTTTATTCAACTCATAGGCTTTTTTTACATTGTTAAGAGGCCAGCAAGTTCACTGCTGCCCTGTTTTTCTGTCACAGACACTATGATCTGGCAGAACCTGGGCCCAGAGCAGCAGGGCAATATCGAGTCCCAGCTGCAGATCCAGGGACCCCAGAGTGAGGATCCGTACGCCTGTAGGCCCAGAGCCAGGGCCGGCCACTGTGCTGCCACTGTCGGGTCCAGGCTTTACATTTGGAGCGGCCGTGACGGGTTCCGTAAGAGCTGGAACTACCAGGTCTGCTGCAAGGACCTCTGGTACCTGGAGACAGGTGAAAACTGAGACTCAGCTGTTAAGGAGAGGCTTTAAGTGATTCGTCACTTGTTTATTTTGATTGCTTGACTTTGGTGAAATTTTGAAGCAAGTGACAGAACGTGTTTTGTCAGTGCTGGAAAAAAAAGCAAATACAGTTCTTCAATATAATATTCTGTATTCTGTCCTCAGATCGACCAGCCGCCCCAGAGGCAGTGTTACTCATCAAATCCACAGTCAGCATGCTTCATGTGGCGTGGCGCCCCCTGGCGGCAGCAGACTGCTACATCCTTCAGATCCAGCCTGCACCTCCACCAGCCAAACCAGTCAGTCCAACTGGACTAGGTGGACTGGACGGGAACGGTAAAGACACTGCAGGTATGGGACAGTGCACGTATCCTCAGAGAGAAGAGGCTCGGGACACAGCGAAAAAAACATATGGGCAATATGGAGTAAATCAAATATCACGATATGTTTGACCAAATACCTGGATATCGATATTGCGGCGATATTGTAGGGTTGACTATTGGGGCTTTCACAAAATATTTACACAGTGAGATTTTTGACAAATTAACCTCAGTAATGTGGATATAATGACTAAGTGGGTAAAGACAAATAATAGAACAGCTCGAACAGTCTGGAAAGTTCAGAAAAGGACATCACTTTCAATAAAAACTTGAATTTAAAAAAAGTGAAGAAAATGACATCACTATATAAGACAACACTTGTGTCATATTACGATATCCAAAATTGAAGACGATATCTAGTCTCATATATCGATGTCAATATAGTCTATATCCACCATGTTCCACCGTATGTCCTTTTTTTACGACTGGATATCCGTCACCAAACACTTCCTATGTGTTGCATGACTAAAACAACTTTTGAACGTACACGTTCAACCAAAACAAGTTCCTTCCTGCTTAGCGCCACCCATGACAATTGTGATTGGTTTAAAGAAATGCCAATAAACCAGAGCACGTTTTTCTCCCATCCCAGAATGCTGTGTGGACTAGCCAGACCCTCCTCCGCAGCGTTGTGTCTGGCAAAGCGAGACTAATCTCGATAGAATATATTGCCACGCCCTACATGGAATAGTTGAAGAATAGAAAGAAAATAGAGGTTACTAAACACAGCAGTCTTACCGCCTGAAAAATACATTAACGGAAAAGAGACAGAGAATCTGTAGCACGTTTATCAGGGTGAGGGACTTTATAAAGATATGTTTGACACTACAGTGACATTTCGCTTAACTCTCCTTCTCAGGTGTCCAGTCTCTTCAGCCTCCAACTGGAGGAACCACTAATAAAGAAGCGAAAGCATCAGCTCAGGTAGATGTGACTTAAACACGCTTAAATCTGTCAACTAAGATGATTACATGTAATAAAACACTGTTTTAGTATTAAATTGTATATCTAATCTACCAGCAGACCACCCTAAGAGACGAGGCATTCACACTGAGCATGTTTAGAGTGGCTTTATCAGACACGGCTGCATTTTCTGTCTTTAGATTTAGATGTGAGTCTCTATTCTATGACCTCACCTCTTAGAATATTTTAGTTACATACACTTCAGACATTCAGCAGATACTCCAATCTAGAATAGAAAGAAAGCCTGCCAATACAATAAAGAAGAGCACTTGTATAAAATAACTTACCTAAACCTAACCATCCAAAGAAAGAAAACCCAGAGTTCAATATTAAAGCAGGCCCAGACCGTTTAATGCACTGCTTCCTATTTAGAACACATACGTCTTGTACTTGACTTTCTCTCATAATTTCAGGATGCTTCAGCACAGCAGGAAACTACAGCGAAACTGTTCAGTGGCTCAGCAGAGACCAAAGCACAAGGAGGGAGGAGTGCTGGGAGGGAGACGGAGAAGGACCCTGACACAAAACGCTGCGGTAAGCTTCGGTGTCAAGTGATTCAAAGCTGGATGATTTCGGTGCTTCCGCAAATGTAATTGTTTGGGACAATAAAAGATGCAGTAGGCCTGTTAAAGCAAGTGAAGCTGCGTCGATAAATGTATTGTCTCAGTTGTTGCCCTTGCTCTATTTTCCCACACAGCGGAGAGGGAAACAAGACACCGCAAGCTTTTCACGGTTTAGTCTGAATTGCTCTCTGTTGATCCACAGACCTTTTGCGCTCTCTATCTGTGTGTTGGTTGTAGGTGCTGGACAGGAGACGGCAGCAGCAGAGGTCGGAAGCTCAGCTCAGCGCCAGCCAGGTAACGACGATGCTCAAATGTCAGTGATGAACCAGACTGCGGCACGTTGTGAAGTGGGATTCACCGTTTGCTTTCCTTTGCTTTTTACAGAGGAACAACCTGTTTCAGCTGACAAGAAAACCGATTTCTACGCCCCTACACATCAGGTCAGATCCACTTCTGAACACTAATTATTAGCTCCCGCTGTGCTCGGTCTCTAAGTTAAGACTATAAACCCTCACCTACAGCAGAATCCAGATGAAGCCGTGTGGTTTGACGTTGGTGTGTTCAAAGCACTCTTCTCTGAGGTCAGCCACTACTTTCTACCCGCTGACAGCGAACAGGCGTCTGCAGCCATCAGCAGCCGACCGTCGCACACTAAAGAGGTAAAAATGACTTCTGGGCAGTTTTCATCATTGAAGACTTGGTTTTACTGTTATTTTATACATAGTGGGTATTGATTGGGACTCCATGAAGATGCCATTTATTCCTGTCTTCTCACCCACACATTCTCTGTCAATACTTTGCTTCCCCATTAGCCCTTCCTCCAGAGGAATCTTGACTACCAAAGCAGAGAGAAGCAGGAGCTGGCTCCAGGTCAGACCTACAGGTTCAGAGTTGCAGGCATCAACTACTTTGGCCAGGGAGACTTCAGCCCAGTCAGCGAGTTCAAGACATGCCAACCTGGTTTCCCTGGAGCGCCATCTGCCGTCAAAATTACCAAGGTGACATATCAAGGAGCTGTTGATAAATGAATACTCTCACATTGCCAGACCTATCTCCACAGCGCTGTGGAGTAAGGTCTGGCTACACCACAGATACATTTTAGGATAGGAGAAAAAAACACTCTGGGTTGTTGGCATTTCTTTAAACCAATCACAATCGTCTTTTAAACCCCGCAAAAGAAAACGCCACATACAATTTTTTTTAAATGAAGTTAACTGTTCACACAATACAGTAATGTGAGCTTTTTAAATTAGCTGGATACATGTTTACATGTAATTTGCTCTTACCAGTGTATCGCTGTGTGTACTTCATTTATAGCTATCCCATCAAACGGACCCAAAACGCCCCAGTTAGAGAGTAAATGCAGTAAACCTATTCTTTGTAAATCTTAACAATCATTCACCGAAAGAACCAAGCTGGCCTGGCTTTTTGCACAATCCAAATTTTCTTCAAAACCTGCCATTTTCAGTGTGTAGCTTGCTAGATCGAAGTTGGTTGTTGTTTCCTGAAGCGAAGGGATTAAGAACAAGCTGCTGTATTCCACACATTCCCCCCTAATACTCCTTTTCTGCACAGGCCAACGATTCGGTCAACATTACATGGGAGGCTCCCCCCTCTCCATCGGGCCGGATCCTCGAGTATTCCATGTACATGGCCGTGAAAAAGAGTCGCTCCACCAGCTCGGAGCGTCCAGGTCAGATGTCCTTCATCAGAATCTACCGCGGCACCAAGATGTCCTGCTCGGTCAGCTCCACCCACCTGGATAACGCCCAGATCGACTGCTCGGCCTCCAACCGGCCAGCTGTGGTCTTCCGCATCGCTGCTAAGAATGAGCAGGGCTACGGTCCGGCCACGCAGATCCGCTGGATTCAAGGTGGAGGAGCTCAAGTGTTTTAAGTTTCTGCTCATTTTTCATGTTATATATTTTTGTGGACAGATGCCAACTTGATTTAACCTCCTGTTTTAGATCCTAGTAAATTGCGAACGTCTGCATCCAAAGCCGACAGCAATGCTGAGGCTGACCAGGATGCTGCTGACAGGTAACCAGAGTAGTGACCTAATGATTTCTGTTCTTTCCACTTTTTAGGTTTGAATTGTTTTATTGAATTGTCTCTTGCTTTTCCTTTTTTCTTGCAGCTCCAGCTAAAAAAAATGTTTTGGACCAATGGCACCGTGTTTTGGAAAGACAGTATGTGCTCTCAGGAAGGTGGCAATGTTTGCCAATCAGATGTAAATTTGCTAGATATTTTTGTTAATTTATTTTTTTTATGTAATTAATTATTCCCTTGTAAATAGATTTTCATAGGAAGATTGACCACTTGGCTACTTTAGTTAAACCAATGTTTTGTTAAGTAATAGGATGTAGACTAAACTACAAGTATGATTTAAGATTTAAAAAAATCTTCAAAGGTTGGAGGTGCCTTAGAGTTTATTGCAACAGCCACTGATGCTGCTTTATACAGTATGTTGTGGTTTTGCATGAAACTTTTTTTTTAGCGTGGACCACTTTTACAATCCTATTGACACAGTGAGGTTATACAATACCAGTTATCTTTACAGTAGAAATGTTATTGTTATATATATTATAGATCATTTACTGTGATTCAGGTTTGGTTTAAGATCTTTGTTAATGTGTTTTCTCACTGTACACACAACCATGTTGACTACAAACATGTTTACTATCCGTTACATTTCTGCATCACATTTGTTGTTTTATGATTATTTTATTATCACTACCACCAAATTGTTCAGATTGTTTACAAGTTACAACTTTTCTTTTTTTTTAAATATCTCTCATAAAAAAAAAAAAATAAATAAAAAAAATCAATCCAAATCAAAAAATGGATGCTGACTGCAACCAAAGAGCAGAGCACTACTAATGTTTCTGATATGAATTAAAGGTATCAAAAATGCCCCAGATATTACAGGAAGAGATGTGCGTGTTAACATTATTATTGTCTCTGGTTTGACCCGCTCACCATTTAGTGGGCAAGAAGTGTGATTATTATCTTCCCTATCCTCCTCCATCATGTCTGGACTCTGGATTATTACAGGTCTTTTTAACCAGTGTGGTGAAGGAACATATGGGGGGATTACTATCCAGACCTCAAATCAATGAGACCAAGTGCTGCGTCTCTTCATGGACTTAATAAAAAAAGATTCCGTGGCTGAAGAAGATTTGGTCAGGATAGGCATACAGAGTATTGTTTAGATTAAACATTATGCATTTGATCAAGCTGAAGACTCATTATTTCCCTTGAATAACAATTAAGATAAGAGTCAATCCCTGTGTCCTGTGTTTTATTGTTCCAAGAGCAAATTCACTCATGTACATTCACAGATTATCATTTTAGATGCATTGTGTGTAATGCAGCTGCATTTATTCTCACTGGGGACAAATAAAATTGTAAACCAGGACCTGTAGAACAATATGGCTTGTATTCAGCTTTTGTAAAAGCAGTAACCATAGTGTTTAACAACAAAGTGCATTACCTTTTGCAGTGTTTCTGGATATCAACAGACTAATTAATCACTAATTAATGGAATGGAGTATTGCAGTATGTAATGATGAGTGAGCAGTTAAAAGTGTACAAACACTGAACAGGATGTAAGGATGGGGGCTGAAGACACAATTACCTAATGGTTTTAGTTGTAGGAGGAGATAGTGATACACGAGGAGATGGATATACCTGATGTATTAGATTAATGGGAATACCGCGATTGTCGCTTAATCTCGCGAGAACCAGATGCCAAGCAAGTTAGTGCATGGGTACTTGTAGCTACATATCAACGTAATTTAGCTAACATTTAGCTTTAGTATGTAGTTATCAACTGTGTGGTAATTGCAATATGTACGCAGCTTGATATATATAGTCAGTATGGATGTTTTGGTAGGGTTTTGACAAAATTGTCTGGTCTTTTTCAACGAGAGAAATGCACTTGGGAAAAAGATTCCCATGATCCCACATTTTGTAGTTTGCAGATTAGCTAGCTAGCGCTGGCTAGCGAAGCAAACAGAAAGCAGGAAACAAAGTTTTAACTTCAACAAAGGGTAAGTGGCTTTCGGCAGTCAACTGCTCAAATATGTGAAGTAATGTATAGTGTTGTTTAATAATACTTCATGGGGTCGTAATTCGTTGTTTAAAAGCCAAATAGGCGCCGGGTTGTACATAACGTTAGCCATGTTTTCAAGCTAAAGTGCCTAGCTAGCTAGCTAGTTCCTGCTAAAGTTAGTTAGCTCACAGGTTAGCGTTAGTAGTTGTTAGTCGTTTGCATTTCCATTGAAAATGCCTGCCTAATTCACGGCAGTGAATGCTTGTTTCAAGTATAGTGCCCCGACTTTACAAGGAAAATGTCAAGCAGGGAGTTTCCGATAACGGACGCCCTAAAGTAGCTAGCTAGCATATGTCGCGGGACATAGAGCTCGCATGAGGGCGCGACATTTAAAAACAACTCGATGCTTTTTGTATGTTTGGGATGACAGTCTGCACCGTTAACTCCTGAAATATGAGCCAATCTAAGTACATTATAAATTGTAATTACAACTCTTGACCCACATACCAGATTTAGAGTGTTTCACCAGTTTAGCGTTAGGTTGTAATTTAAGGCAGCCCGATATCCACAAGCCTCATTCAGTGCACATACAGTTAAATTGTCTGATTTGGTTTTGTGATACTTAGCTAGCTAGCTGTTACCTAGCTAAATTTCTGTATTCATTATTGTGTTGATTTATTCTGACATAGTGACATTGGTCTTAAATTGCCTCAGTGATTTAGTGGTTGCAATCACAGACCGCGTACCCACAGCAACCATGGAGTGGAGATAACGAATCACTTGAGATTGATTCAGAGCCTTGCATTGACTGCAGAGAGGTTGCAATTTTAACGAGTAGCCGAGGGACTCTTCTCAAAGCCACCACCATGGTAACTGACAACAAAGCTAGGACTAATTCTTGCCCTCTAATAGCACCTCAACACACTTGGAGGAAGTGCATGCAGTTTTTGTCACAGTTAAAGAACAGGCTTACTGAAAACTCCTATTCTTTTTTTGGATAGAGACACATCAATTAATTTGCTTGGTTCACCCAGCTTTTCTTTAACTCCTTTTGTCTCTGGCCCTTAACCTCCAGAGGTGAGATGACCTCTTCTGCCCTCGGTCATTCGGCACCTCTCCTCCCAAACCTGGAGCCTGGGATGGGGAAGTCTGCAGCCATGCTGGGGTTGTCTGCTGGGTTGGGAGGAGCAGAGATGGAGCTGCAGAAGATGCTGATCGATGAGAGGATGAAGTGTGAAAAACACAGGACCAACTACCAGACACTTAAGGCTGAACACGCCAGGTAAATCTGATTTTAATATTAACCTTTTAATCCTTAAGCAGTCCTTATCTTGTGTTTCATATTGTATATTAATTATGAGGGAACACACTGAATCAACCCTGGATAAAAGGGATAATTTATATATGAACATTGTATGGTTGCAGGAGTAGAAAAAACGGTGAAAAGAAAACCTCTCTCCATAACCACATATTGTCAACGACACTAACACTGGCTATAATTTTATTGAGCAAAGTCTGTAGTTATAATAGAAAGAGAGTTGAATTGTTAATTGCACTTTCATTTTGTTGCTTTATTTACATAAATGTAAATGGGGATGTGAAGGAGTATTGCCTAAAACTCCCCAAGGACTTGAAAGTGGCATTCTCCAGGCAGTATAGTACAGGAAATTATCATTTTCAATGTAATATACACAAATGTATCTATCAGTACTTTTACACACACATCAAGAACACTTAAATTCTGTTTTTCACCATGCATCATACTTCAGTTTCCCATATTGTTCAGGTGTCTGTTGGTAGTTTACTATGCTCAGTCTCAGCTCCAGCATCTTTCTTGCAGCTTGCAGGATGAGTTTACCCGGGTGCAGGGTGAACTGAAGCGCCTGCTGAGCGACAGACAGGCTCAGCAGGAGAAACTGCAGCTGCTGCTGGCTGAGCTCCGAGGAGAACTGCTGGACAAAACCAGGGAGCTAGAGGAGCTTCGACTGCAGGTAAATTAAGCCTGAAAAGAACAAAATAGCACACAATGAACCACGAGGGAATAAGAAATTCTTCTGTTCTTTTGTTGACCAAAGTGGGGGACTACAGAACAAAAGGACACCATTGTTTCTGGTGTGGTTGAGAGTTTTGTTTGAAATTTTGTTTTTTTATTGTCACTGTGCAACTTAACTTCCACTCTGTGTGTGTGTGTGTGTGTGTGTGTGTGTGTGTGTGTGTGTGTGTGTGTGCGTGTGCGTGTGCCAGGTGATGACCCCTCAGCGACTGGAGTTGCTCAGAGCTCAGGTGCAGCAGGAGATGGAGGCTCCAGTCAGAGAGAGGTTCAATAAACTGGAGGAGGTCAGTCTGTCTTTTTCTGTATGTTTTATATTAAGTGCCATACATTTTTTTTTTTTTTTTTATTAACGGTACCTAATGAGAGAACACTGGTGTCATTGAAAGTCCCTATCCATTTACTTCTACTTTGTCTGTTTTACAATTTCCCCGTTATATAATGCATGTGGATGAAATCATATTTTTCAACATTTTTAGAATCTAAATTTAGGTGTGATTGACATGAATGGTTGGCCTGCCCTAACAAAGATGTTCTAAATTAAAATAAATGTATTGTTAAGGGTTTAATTCACCGTGGAAACCTAAGGTACTGCTTGGGGGAGTCATGATTGACAGGAAGCCATGTACTGATGCCAAGCACTGATATAAAACAATAAACAATGTGAAATAATACTAAAACAGAATGTTCCTTCATGTTTACTGTTATGGAGTATGCCACTAAATATAATTTTTTAATAATGTACATGAATAAACAGCTGCAAAATGAAAATGGAAAAAGGCTGGTATTATCCTTTCAATACCTGCTCTAAATTGGCATCAGCAGCTGTGACTTAAGTCCATAGCAACGTCTATTCACATTGATTGCCGTTTGAGAATGGAAATCATTTGAATCTCTGCTTTCAAGAGAACAGCAGCTAATTTCCATTTTGTCTGCTTGATTGCTCCCTCTCTCCTCCTCCCTCTGACTGATTTGGAGTTAATAAGTGTACTCATGGTTCTTTGTAGGAGACAGAGAAGTACAGGTCTGAGTACAACAAGCTGCGTTATGACTTCACCTTTCTCAAGTCCCAGTTTGACCACCAGAGAGAAGAACATGCTCATAAACTGGAGGAGACAAGGATCCGCTATGAAGCAGAGGTAGGCTTGTTTGGTTGGTCAACATTTTGATTGTTTATGCCATTTCTAGTTGTCGGTATACACTGGTGTCTAATGGTAGTAGAGACTAGTTTAAGTGATGCCCCTTCCTGTTGTCAGATTGCTCATCTGGAGAAGGACAGGGAGGAGCTGGTGGCTCAGTACCAGAGTTTAGACCCACTGCGTGATGGGAAACGAGTGGAGGCTCTGCTGAGGGAGAAAGCCCAGCTCCACCTGCGACTGAAGGGCCTGGAGGCAGAGGTGGCAGAGCTTCGTGCCCAGAAAGAAAACTCGGGCCAGCAGGCCGAGAACGTCCAGCGCATCCAGATCAGACAACTAACAGAGTCTCAGGCTGCTGTCAAGTCTCTGGAGGTGAGGCAACTGCACTTTCTTCTGCTAAACCTTATTGTTTATCGCTGCAGCAATTATTTAACTGAACTGCTGGATGATCACTTTTTTTACCTTTTTTATTTAGCTATAAACATTTATTTTTGTTGTTGATTGTTGGATCTGATTGGATGTTGGTGTGACAGGCGGAGCGTCAGTCGTTGCGTCTGCAGCTGGAGCGGATGGAGAGCGAGCTTCATCTGATACACGAGCAGAACAGCCAGCTCACCGGACGGCTGCACAAAGCCGAGAGAGAGGTCAACTCCCTCACCTGCCAGGTACGCTGTTTTATTAGCTCTGACCACGCCCTCTGAGATGCTTAATTCACCATGATGTCATTACACAGCACTGTCTGGGCTTCCATGCCAGGATCAGTGAAAGGGTTATGTGTCAAGCTGTAAAAGTTTGTCAGTAACAAAGAAAAATCTAATCTTTTTTGTCTATCCAGGTTTTGTTCACCTCAACATTTTGTGTTCTTAACTGTTTTTGTTATAACATTAATTCAAATGTATGTTTTGTCGTCATGAATAGTGCCTAAAATCCAATCTGGCCCGGTTAAATTTTTAAAGATACTTTATGATATCATTTTGCACTACCTACACGGAGGCTGTAACTATCGTTACATAATCGCTAATTGTGATTTCTTTGTTTACAGCGCAAAAACAAACTACATGTTTTATGTCATATTTTATTATCTCCAGATCAAGTCATGTAATCATTGTTTGCTCTGCGACGCTTCAACCTAGCCTTGTTCTGGCTGTCAGTCGTGTCCTTTTAGCATTGTAGCTAACAGCAGGGGCTTTCCAAAGAGGCCTTCGGTGCCTTCATAACCCTTCCAGAGGCTTGGTAATCTGACCTGAAACTTCATTGAATTTTCAGAGACTTGCACAATAATTCCAAAATAATAGATTTACGACTGAGCGGTTATTTGGCCATCTTTTTGTTTGAAATTCAATTTTTTACTGCCAGCCGGTATCTTGGCTGCTGACTGCCTTGACCAATCGCATGAGGTCATGTCAGGAGACAGGGAGCTTGCTCAGCCAATAGATAACCCTAACCCGATACAAGCAGGAGGGATTGTATGTGTATGTAGGCAGACACAGGCAGGTCAGATAAAGCCCTGGGTGTGAAAATGAGTGGGATTCACTGATGTGTCATAGCAGACAGAAAATGCATTGGAAATGACAAAACTTTTTGGATAAATGCGTATGGAGTTTTTTGGTAAGTTTTAATTTGTGTTTAGTTACAGATTACATTTTTGTTTCCCCTGACTGCCAAGACTTGAAATAACAATTGCCAAAAGTATTTTTAATTATTGTTCTCTGTGCTTTCAATACATTTCTGTCCGATTTTAAATTTCCGTTTTTAGTTTTTTCTTTTGTCTTTATATAGTCATAAAAATAAGGTCAATAACTTGACTTTCATAGAGTTTGTGTGTACTTTAATTATATAGGTCACATGACAGTGATATAACCAAAATGTGTGTCCTGGGGTTCATTCAAAACTTGAATTCGTTTGAAAAAGTAATATATTTTTTAATTTGACTGAAAGAAACAATTATATTGTTAATTGCAATTATTTCTGAGACAATTAACTGTACAGCAACATTTGGAATTGTTACAGCTCTACATACACATTGAGAAACAGCCTGAAAAAAACAGATCTGAGCTTACCTAGTTATGGGTTTTCTGGTTCTCAGATTGAAAGCCTGAAGCATTCACATAAACTGGAGTTGGCCAGTGTCAAACTGGAGTGTGCACGCTCCAAAGGGGAGTTGGAGAGGGAGAGAGACGCACTGCAGGGACAGATTGATGGTATGGAGAACACACACACACACACACACACCTCTACAGTACAAGCTAATGGCTTTCTGCTTGTCTCCATATTTAATATATATTTATTTTTTTCTTCTCTTTTTTAATTATTATTCAATACAAAGTAAGCGCTACGTTGACAGACCAACAGATTCCATGTTGTACTTTGTTTCTTATGATAATGAATAGTCAAGAGTTTATTTACAAATAAATCTACTCATCCAGACTTTCACATCTCAGGTTATATGTATGCTTTGTCTCTAAAGAAGAATATACCATGTTTATACATTTTTTTAATTTTTTTATTATTTTTTTTTTAACAATGTATCAACCCCATCCCCTCAGATTGTCATAACTCGTGTGTCTCAGGTCTGCAGGCAGACGTGGAGGTGTTGAAGGCTGCAGTGGCACGACACAAGGAAGTTCTGCTGGAGAAAGAGAGGGAGTTGGTCAGGAAGGTCCAGTCCGCCCGCGAGGAGGAGTTCCGCAAAACTGCAACCTTGCACGAGGAAAAGTGAGAATCACCTTTGTTTTATTTCAGTTACTGATATCAGTCACCTGGTGACAGCAGTGTGATAAGAGGAGGGTTGAATCTGTGGAAAAGATTGGAAGATGCCATCAATCATTCCAACAACTTGGACAATTTCAATGCCTCATTGGTACAATAAAGCATCTGAAAGATAATTTCTATTACCACTGTGCAACTCATATTTTTCCTTCTGATATTTCTGCTAGTGTACATTTATTTTGATAGGATTTTCTATTGTTTTCGGTTGTTAGGTTGGAGGTGGAGAACCGTCTTGCTGCTCTGGAACAGCAGAGGGCCCTGCAGGATGCTACAGACCAGGCCCAGATGGAGGAATGGGAGGAGCGCCTTCGTAGCACCCAACAAGGAGAGGAGTCAGCCCGCAAGGAACTACAAAACCTGAGGTCAGCTTTCTACTGAATGTTGGAATGTTACAATCAACAGGTTTATTTAATATCCAACATTGTTGTCTGCTTTGTTTTAGCTAAGTGTTGACATTATAACTACCTATAGATTTAGTGCTTTTTAAATGAAAGGAAACTAGAGTTTGTGAGATTAGGGCACATAATGTCGGTTTGTTGGCCCTGTGACATAGTTCAAAAGCCTCTTCTGTTTCCTTGTTAGCCTCTTTGCCCCAGATTCTGTTCCTATGCAAATGTATGTGGGCAACTGCCCTAAACAAATGGTGTCAAGCTTAGACTTGAGCTAGCTTGTTAGGGTTCTTCTTCTACACCATTATTTAGTAGGGGTGGTACGGTTCACAAAACCCACGGTTCGGTTCGTATCACGGTTTTAGGGTCACGGTTTTCGGTTCAGTACGGTTCTTGTTATTTTTTCTTTTAATCTTTAACACTCCAGAATATACTTCAGCATATGATATATATAGCTAAAATTAGCATATTGAATGCATGTTACACAAAACGTGCACACAGTGGCAGTTCTATATATTGTTTTATTTCATCATAGGTACCATGAAATCCAAAATGTTCCCACACACCAGACTATAAACGACGCTGGCGTATCCTCCAGCTCCGGGCAGCCTCTCTCCCACTGGACATTTCTGCAGGTGACGTGACGTGACCTGCAGCGGCTCTACCCACTTGAGGCGGGTCGGCTCCGGTGTCTCTCAAAATCTGACGAAAATCTTTTAAACTGACCTTTGTCGATCTGAAATGAAGACAGATTCAGCAACTGCATGGCCTATTTCTCGCTTAAAATGTTTTCAGAAACACGTTTCGGTGAACTATTTTAGTACAATATGAAATCGTATTCTGAACAAGCCGCCATGACAGTCTGTTCTGAAATTAGGGACCAGCCAGACCCATGTGACGTGATCGTCCAATCAGCTGCCATGGGTTGCGTTTATCACGCCCATCCCGCTCGTCATTTCCAGTAAGTGTTTTAACATAGGTGTATAAAGTGGGCACTACGGCAGTAAGAGGTTAGTGCAGCTTAACAGTGTACTGACGAACCGTGCGGTACACACATGCTCCGAACCGAGACTAGCGAACCGAGCGGTTCGGGTGTTTTTTCATGAACCGTACCACCCCTATTATTTAGTGATTTTTATCGAGTGAAAATTACAGCACAAAATTCAAGTTAGGTATAAGATCCTTATTTGTATTATTAATGAAAAATGTTTGTTTTTACAGAAGCAAACTTCAGCAGCAAAGCTCACAGCTTGAGGAGCTTGAGAGACAGAAAGCAGAGGTTGCTGACCTACAGCAGGTAAGTCGACTTCAACTACCTAAATGTGTTATTTCCTGCATCAGGGTTGCGTGCACCATTTCTTTTTTCTTTTCTTTTTTTTCAAATGTAATGCTTTTTTTTTATTTTATTAGGAATACATTGGTGTACATAATGCAGCACAACAAATATGCATATTTTTCTGATTTGAAGATAAAATATATAATATGTACATAGAAAAGAATGGAATGAAATACTTAAACATAATTGAAAATCCAGAGAAAATAAATGAGTGAGAGGAAAAATAAAAAAATAAAAAAAATTGGTTGTACAAGTAGACAATAAATAAAATGGTGAAAACACAGTTAGTATGAAAGAAAAGATGAAAATATGTACTCTTGGAGATTCTTTTTTTTTTTTTTTTATGTGAATGAGTAGCTTAAACCAAACATGGGGAGTAGATGTAAAAATGAGATCATTATGAATTAGTAAAGTCTGATGTAAGTGAGGATATCGAGTCAACCCAGGATGCCCAACGGTTTTTAAATGTATCTCGTTCAAGTCTTACAGTAAAAGTGAGCTTCTCCATCACATAAATGTCGTAGATAACCTCGAACCAATCTTCAACCTTGGGTACATCAGTTGTCAACCACTTTCTTGTGAGGGCTTTCTTACTGGCTATCAACATAATATTAAACCTATACTGTTTACATTGATCAGTGACAAATTACCCCATCATCTTAAAAACACGGTCCACTAATTTAATACCTACATACAAATTTACAGTAAATTGAAGACCTTATGATCGTCATTTCACAAAATTTAATTTGACATTTTAAGACTTGTTAAGGACCCGCGGGAACCCTGTGCGTTCAGCAAAGCCGTGGGGAGTTTGAATGGCTGATCTTTGTTTGACCCAACAGCAGAACCAGGAACTGGGTGTCCAGCTAGGGACGCTGTCTCACTCTGAAAGTGACCTGATGGAGACAAACCAGCGCCTGAGAGAAACACTAGACAGACTCAGGGAGGATCTGAGGACCGCCCGAGCCCAGGCTGAGAGGAGCCAACAAGAGGCAGAGAGGTACGTCTGCTGGTCGGTCTTCAAATAATCCTGCTAAACAGAGCTGCTCACCCTCTGTCTGCTTCCCTTTGTTAGAGAATTGCTTTAACATTAAATCATGCATCTTGAAATAACGCAATGCTTTAATTACCCCCTCCCCTCCCCTCCCTCAATTAAAATACTCTGTTCTTCCCCCTTTTCTACTCTCGGTGTGTTGTTCCTCCTCCAGACTGGTGGAGGACCGTCGGGTTGAGTGGCTGGAGGAGAAACACCAGCTGCAGGAGCGAGAAGCTGAACTGCAGCAGAAATACTCTCAGAACAAAGAGAAACTGCAGAGGGCAGCGGTGGCCCAGAAGAAGGTACTGCTGCTCATTCCAATGTCTTCACTTTCAGCAGTTTGTGAGAATGCATCAAATACTTTTCAAAGAGGTTTGTTTGCGCTACGTGTTACCTCCCTATTTTTGTCCAGAATAGGGTTAGTATGTAGGAGTTCTCAAGAGGACTCTGTGAGCCCATATTATCTTGGTGTGATTTTTAGCATTGTAACATTGACATGGTCTTAAAGGGTCATTTCGTTTTAGTTTGTTTTCAACCTGGACCCTATTTGCCCATGCATTTGTATTTAAGTGACTAATGTGAACAAAAATCTTTGAAATTGGTCCAGTATTGAGCGAGAACGCTGTAACCGTCAGCTGCAAACTGGGGTGCAATGTAATCCTATGGGGCAAATGTGCATCGCCAATTTTGTCTACTGAAAGTGCTGTCTTTGTCACTGACGGGCTCAGATAGGTATTCTAAGTGTCAACATTATGGAAAGGATCCTTACAGAGATAGAACTTTTTGTTCCAGCCAGAAATGGCTCCAAGAGCGTTAGTGCTAAACCCACCAGACTCCATTCAAATAAACAACCCTTTTAGCATGTATAGATCCAGCATATTTCTACATGTAAATCTGTAAATGAAGGGTTTAACGTTGTCAGACACCTGGAACAATAATCTGGCCCTTTGTGTATGTAAATTGAAGGTGCGCAATCCAAAAATTCACATTGTAACTTGTTTTGCAATTGCAGCAATATACTGGACCAATTTCAGAGATTGTTCACAGCAGCCACTTACACACAAAAAAGAAGGAAAATAGGGTCCAAGTTGAAATGGCAAAAACTTGTATTTGTCTCTCTGTCTCAGAGAAAAACACTGACAGAGAACAAAGAGAAGAGACTGCAAGAGAAGATCCTGTTGCGGGAGGCCAAGATAGAAGAGCTGGAACTGGAAGCTGCCGCAGCCAAAAAGTAAGCTTTAAGTCTCATTTTTATGAATGAAATAATAGTTAAGCTAACCTGGCAGGAACTCTAATGTCACCTAGCTCTTTTGATATTTCTTGTGGAAAGTGAAGACCTGTGTGAAATATTCAACACACTTCACTTTTTGTCTTTTTATTCATCCATACAAGATAGGTTTACATCAGGAAACTCCAATTACAGGCATGTCTGGATAACACCCATTTCTTTTTCCCTCCCTGTCCAGACGTTCATCTTTCTCAGAGGAGCACGCTCAACTCAATAGGCGATTGAAGGAGCTGCAGCGACGAAATAATGAGTTTCGACGCCTCCTATTGGGTGGCCAGGGTCCCTACAGTGCTGGCCCCCACTTCCTAACCTCACCCACCCCCTTCCTCCTCCTTGGGTCTGAGGGACCCTTAGCCAACATACCAGTAAGTATGATAAGGCCATGTAAATAGTTGAATGGAAGATGCACAGAGAGCAGTTTTTACACCAGAATGCAATAACACAGGTTAAAGCATAACTCTCGCCAAAATGCCACCTAGGGTCTTTTTGTGAATGTACCAGAGTCAAACTTTCGTTTTAAAAGCATATTTAGGACGGAGCGTCACTTTTAAGATTTACTGTATTGTCGTTTTTTTGGTCAAATGGCCTTTTGAATGGGAGTGCTAGGGCCACTTTTATGCTAGCCTCAAAATAGCTATTTTTAAAACCCTAAGAAGGCTCGACACATCACCATGGGCTCTACACCTTAACGAAAGCATTGACAACATTGTTTGTGTACCCTGAGTTTACTAAAAGGTTCATAGGTTATCTAATAGGTTCATGGTGATACTTGAAGCAAAGTTTCATGTTGTGTCGAGCCTTCTTAGGGTTTTTAAAATAGCTGTTTTGAGGCTAGCATAAAAGTGCCCCTAGCACTCCCATTCAAAAGGCCATTTGACCAAAAAACGACAATACGGTCAATCTTTAAAAGTGGCGCTTCCGTCCTAAATATGCTTTTAAACGAACATTTGACTTGGGTACATTCACAAAAAGACCCTAGGTTGCATTTTGGCGAGAGTTACGCTTTAAGTCACACACCCAGCGAAATGCAATAAGCTCAGTGTGAGTTGTTAAAGGGCATTCCTAAAATGTCAAATCAGAAGCAGCAGTATACATGTTATGTAGAGCATCTGAAGTTAGAAATGAACACCAAATAGTAAACTGAGGTTTACTGGTTAAACTCCCCACAGTCATACTAAATGGGTTTCCATTGTGTGAATGAGTACACAGGAAGAGGGATGCATGTGTGAAATGAAACCAGTGAATGTCATAACAAGGCCTGTATTGGTGAGAGTGAGTAAAGAAGGCTGTTTTTCCCTCTGTGTGGCAGGAGGAGCAGCATCAGAGGGAGCTGTCTTTGCTCCGTCGCAGGCTCGAGGATCTGGAAAGTGCCCAGCAGCAGCAGCTGGAGGAACTGGGGTCTCTGGTGCAGAGGGGCCAGGACCCCACTCCCCTGCCTGATCTCTGATCCCCACCCTATTTCCTGTTAAAATACAGAGTGAGATCACATCAAGGACATGGGCAGGGTTTGTTTTTTTTTTTTATTAAAAAAATAGAAGCATTATTTATTGGTGTATATACATAAAAATGGATTTTGCCATTTTCAAAATGTACCATGACATCCTCAGGGTTTGATTTGTATTGAGGGGTTTTGTTTACATGTTTGCTCTGAATGCAGTGCAGCAACACCAGTTAGCCACTTGTTTTATACAGAGTAGTTGATTAAATAAAAGAATTGCATAATGTTTTATGTGCCTCACTTCAGTATCGTCATGCTTTTTCCACACTTCTGCCCTGATGTGACAAAACGTCCCCTTGACTCATGAAATCATATTAGCAGCTCCTCTCTGCTTTTCTTACCTCATTTTCATCTTACCATGTCATTCAGTTACTTCATGGGAGTAAAAAGGACTGAAGCTCAGTTCCAGGAGCAGCTTTTTAGGCCATCAAATGATTTTTTAACATGATGTAGTTGTTCTGTCAGCTCAGCAGGGGCTCCGTTTTGGTCCAGCTTCTCTTTGATCTGTAGAAAAGGCAAACATACCCCAAAAAGCTATTGTAAGACATTTTGGAGGCAATAAAACACCACTTCTTCAATCTCAAAGTTATGTCAGTAGGGTGCAACAGACACACCTTTCAATTAAAATTGTCCGTCTGTCGTGATGCACATTACCGCCTATACACAAGACTCAGGCTTACACTCAAAACATGCAGCACTTAACAAGCCTCTTTAACTTAAAAACTGGTGGGATTATTTTAGCTCATTAGAACATGTTTAATTTACTAAGGAGTTCTCTGTAAAGACTATTATACTGCCATTTTATTCTCATTAAAAGGTTTTACGCAGGTGACATGACAACAGGAAACAGAGGGAAATCAAAAGAAATCTCATTTCCTCTACACAAAAGTGTCGCTCATGTGACTCATGGTTTCAAAAGGGAACCAACTCTCGGCTTTTGCTGTCAACATCTTCGATCCACCCCACAGATAAGATATGTAAAAGCAAAACCAGTTGTGGTTATCGTGATCCTGAGTCCACAAGTATAAATACTTTTATTTATATCTTATAACCTTATACTACTTTTTGTGATGTACAAAAGACAAAAAAAAAAGTGTGTGAGCTAGTCTTGAGAACTGACCTCTGTGAAGTATCGCTGAATGAATTTATAGAGCTCTCTGAGGGCTGCAGCTTCGTTGAACTCGTTTTCATGTTTCTGAAACCAAAAAAACAGGGATTCGTTCACTGCTAGTCTTCATGGTGCCAATTTGTAAAGATGTTGTACTGAACTCATTGACTGAACTGGACATTACCTTTGACTCTTCCTGCAGGAATTCCTTGAATTCAGAATCTGTGATTGGTGACTGTTCTCTGATCAGCTTGTAGTAAGCCTTGACTTCCTGTTTAAACTTTGGGATGTCTTTGGCATAGAGGAGCTTGTTGGTTGGTGCATTCTGGAACACAAAAAGGACAGTGTATGCTTAGCTTTTTTCAGCAAAGAGAGCACATTTAAGTCCCGCCCCCACTGGAGGGGTAAACATCTCGCTGCTCTCCATGGACCTCTTTCACAGCAGACATTTTTGACTTGTCATAGTAGGAAAAGCACAGCTGAAACTGATAACCTGAACGATGGCTCAATTCCATCAAGTGTCCCAGTAAGCTGTTTCAGTGAGTCAGCATGCACAATACCAGGACCTCTCCTAAGTGGAATGCAAGCCTATGCTATGGCTTCTTTCAACATACTATAACTTTTTTTAAAGATTTTTTTTTGGGGGGGCTTTTCCCCTTTAATTAGATAGTGACAGTGGATAGACAGGAAAGGGGGGGGGGAAGGATGGGGGATGACACCTAGCAAAGGGCAACAAGTTCGATTCGAACCAGCGCCGCTACAGGACTCACCCAACCTGGGGCAAACTCACTTAGCGGGTGAACTAGAGGCTGCTCCTATGATTTTTTCATCGACTTTTTTCCGACATACTATGACTTTTTTCGACATACTATATACTATGGCTTTTTTAATCACTCTTTTCAACATGCTATAAATTTTTTTCTTAAAGATTATTTTTTTGGGGCTTTTCTTTCTTTTTTATGAGATAGTGACAGTGGATAGACATGAGATGAGGGATGACATACAGCAAAGGACTCAGCCAACATGGGGCAAACTCACTTACTGGGTGAGCTAGAGGCAGCCCCTACTAGGATTTTTTATCCACTTTCTTCCAACATACTATATATTTTTTTAATATATTACTTTTTGCGACTATATTTAATGTACCATGCTATGACTTAAAACCTTTTTTGGAACACTACTGCATTTTTTGTGATATTTTGCACCATGATATGACATTGCAACTGGACCGGAAAGCACTGCAAAAGATGGTGAAAACTGCAAGATGCTACAGGACTCTTCATTCCAGGACCAGCAGGCTGAGGAACAGCTTCTTCCCCTCAGTGGTCACCTTTATTCTGTATTTAGTCTACTGTTAGTATGACCTGTAATGACACTGACACCTAATCCTTTAGGTTAGTATATATATATATATATATATATACTTAATACTATTTATAATGCTCATACAGTGTATTCTGAATATAACTTTGCATTTCAAAGCTTTTTTAACTTCTCGTTAGATGTTGAACTACATTTTGTTGTGCACTGACAATTGAATAAAATCTAATGTCTTGATTTAATTACTTCATACAAAGCCATAGTATGTCGAATGAGGGAATAAAAAAGCCATAGTATAGTATGTCGAAAAAAGTGATAAAAAAAACCATAGTATAGTATGCCGAAAAAAGTGATAAAAAACCCATAGTATAGTATGTTGAATATAGTGATTAAAAAGCCATAGTATAGTATGCCGAATAAAGTGATAAAAAAGCCATAGTATAGTAGGTTGAATAAAGTGATTAAAAAGCCATAACATAGTATATCTAATAAGTGAATAAAAAAGCCATAGTATAGTATGTTGAATAAAGTGATTAAAAAGCCATAACATAGTATATCTAATAAGGGAATAAAAAAGCAATAGTATAGTATGTTGAATAAGGTGATTAAAAAGCCATAGTATAGTATGTTGAATAAAGTGATTAAAAAGCCATAGTATAGTATGTCTAAAAAAGCCATAGTATAGTATGTCGAAGAAGGGAATAAAAAAGCCATAGTATAGTATGTTGAATAAAGTGATTAAAAAGCCATAGTATAGTATGTCTAAAAAAGCCATAGTATAGTATGTCGAAGAAGGGAATAAAAAAGCCATAGTATAGAATGTCGAATAAAGTGATAAAAAAGCCATAGTATAGTATGTCGAACAAGGGAATAAAAAAGCCATAGTATAGTATGTTGAATAAAGTGATTAAAAAGCCATAGTATAGTATGTTGACAAAAAGCCATAGTATAGTATGTCGAATGAAGGGAATACAAAAGCCATAGTATAGTATGTCGAATAAGGGAATAAAAAAGCCATAGTATAGTATGTTGAATAAAGTGATTAAAAAGCCATAGTATAGTATGTTGACAAAAAGCCGTAGTATAGTATGATAAGGGAATAAAAAAGCCATAGTATAGTATGTTGAATAAAGTGATTAAAAAGCCATAGTATAGTATGTTGACAAAAAGCCCTAGTATAGTATGTCGGAGAAGGGAATAAAAAAGCCATAGTATAGTATGTCGAAAAAAGTGATAAAAAAGCCATAGTATAGTATGTCGAAAAAAGTGATAAAAAAGCCATAGTATAGTATGTTGAATAAAGTGATTAAAAAGCCATAGTATAGTATGTTGACAAAAAGCCATAATATAGTATGTCGAATAAGGGAATACAAAAGCCATAGTATAGTATGTTGAATAAGGGAATAAAAAAGCCATAGTATAGTATGTTGAATAAAGTGATAAAAAAGCCATAGTATAGTATGTCTAAAAAAGCCATAGTATAGTATGTCGAAAAAAATGATAAAAAAGCCATAGTATAGTATGTCGAATAAGGGAAAAAAAGCTATAGTATAGTATGTCGAACAGGGGAATAAAAAAGCCATAGTATAGTATGTCTAAAAAAGCCATAGTATAGAATGCCGAAAAAAGTGATAAAAAAGCCATAGTATAGTATGTCGAGAAAAAGTATAAAAAGCCATAGTATAGTATGCCGAAAAAGGTTAATAAAAAGATGAAAGTATAATTATGTGCGAAAAAGTGATAAAAACCATATGTAGTATATTATGTCGAGAAAAAAGTGAAAAAACCATAGTATAGTATGTTGATAAAAGCCATAATTATAGTATGTCGAGATAAAGTAAAAACCATAATATAGTATATTGATAAAAACCATAGTATAATTATGTCGAAAAAGGGAATAAAACCATAGTATAATTATGTCGAAAAAGGGAATAAAAAGCCATGAGTATGAGTATGTGAAAAAAAGCCATAATTAAGTATAATGAATAAATTGATAAAAAGTCATGAGTATAGTATGTCGAATAAAAGTGTGAAAAAAGCCATAATTATAGTATGTGAATAAAATTGATAAAAAGTCATATATATATGTGAAAAAGTGATAAAAAAACCATTGTATAGTATGTGAATAAAGGAATAAAAACATAGTATAATTATGTTGAAAAAAGTGATAAAAAGCCATAGTATAGTATGTTGAAAAAGAGTGATAAAAACCATAGTATAATTTATGTGAAAAGGGAATAAAAAACATAGTATAGTATGTTGAAAAACATAGTATATTATGTCGAACAAAGGAATAAAAATATAAGTATAGTATGTGTGAAAAGGGGAATAAAAAGACATAGTATAATTATGTGAGAAAAAAGTTATAGTATAATTATGTGAAAAAAGACATAGTATATTATGTGAAAAATTGAAAAAGTCATAGTATATTATGTGAATAAGAGTAATAAAAAAGATAGTATAGTATGTGAATAAATTGAAAAAAATCATAGTATAGTATGTGAATAAAGTGATAAAAAACCATTGTATAGTATGTGAATAAGGAATAAAAAGCCATGAGTATGGTATGTGAATAAAGGAATAAAAAACAAAAAAAGTGATAAAAATACAAGTATAGTATGTTGAAAAAGGAAAAATATAGTATAGTATGCCGAAAAAGTGTAAAAAAACCATGGTATAGTATGTTGAATAAAAGTGATAAAAACCATGGTATAATTATGTGAGACAAAAATAAAAAGCCATGAGTATGAGTATGTGTGACAAAAAGAGTTGTATAATTATGTGAAAGAGGGAATAAAAAACCATAATTATGGTATGTGAAAAAGGGATAAAAATATAATTATAGTATGTGAAAAAGGGAATAAAAACCATAATTATGGTATGTGAATAAAGGGATAAAAAACATAGTATAATTATGTCGAAAAAAGCCATAGTATAGTATGTCCAGATAAAGGAATAAAAAGCCATGAGTATAGTATGTGACGTAAGGTGATTAAAACCATAGTATAGTATGTGGAAAAAAGGGAATAAAAATATGGTATAGTATGTGAAAAAAAGTTATAGTATATTATGTTGAAAAAAGCATAAGTATAGTATGTGAAAAATGATTAAAACATGAGTATAGTATGTCGAAAAAATAAAAGTATAGTATGTTAAAAAATAAGTATAAGTATGTGAACAAAGAAAAAAAATATAGTATGGTGTGAAAAAAAAATTATAGTATATTATGGAAAAAACCATGAGTATGGTATGTGAAAAATTGATAAAACATGGTATGGTTGTAAAAAAGTGATAAAAACCATGGTATAATTATGTGAATAAATTGATAAAAAGTCATAGTATAATTATGTGAAAAAATTATTATGGAAAAAAGGATAAAAAAATTATGTATGTGAATAGGGAAAAAGATGATATATTATGCAAAAAAAGTGAAAAAAAAACATGGTATAATTGTTGAATAAAGGAATAAAAATCATGGTATAGTTATGTCGAAAAGATAAAAACAAGTATAGTATGTGAGAAAAGGGAAAAAAAAATTATGTATGTGAAAAGGTATTAATTATGTTATGAAAAAATTATTAAAAAACATGTATATTATGTTGAAAAAAGTGATAAAAAACCATATGGTATAGTATGTGAAAAAAGAAAAACATAATTATAATTATGTTGAAAAATACATAATTATTATGTGCAGAAAAAAACCATGTAGGTATGGTATGGATAAAAGTGATAAAAAGTCATGTAATTATAGTATGTTGAATAAAGTGTAAAAAAACCATGGTATGATTATGTGAGACAAGGGGAAAAAACCATGAGTATAATTATGTGTGATAAAAAACCATGAGTATATTATGTGGTTTAAAAGGAATAAAAACCATGAGTATGATTATGTTGAAAAAAATTTATAAGTATGGTATGTGAAAAAATATAGTATAGTGTCGAGATAAAATTGATAAAAATCATATATATATGTAAAGTGATAAAAAACATAGTATAGTATGTTGGAAAGTATAAAAAGTCATAGTATAGTGTTGAAAAAGTGAAAAAAATTATATTGAAAGGAATAAAAAACATAGTATGTTTTGCGAAAAAAGTGATAAAAAATGTATAGTATGTTGAATAAAGAAAAACATGGTATATGTGAAAAAATGATAAAAAACCATGAGTATAGTATGTGCAGAAAAAGTGAAAAAAAATAATTATAGGTTATGTTGATAAAACATATATTAAAAAAGCCATAGTATAGTATGTTGAAAAAAAGTGTAAAAAAATATATTATGTGAAAAAAGTATAAAAAGCCATGAGTATGAGTTATGTGAAGAAAAAGCCATAAGTATGAAAATTATGTTGAATAAGAAAAAAACCATTATGTTATGAGAAAAAATGAAAAAATATTAATTATGGAGAAAAAAATGTAATTATGTTGAAAAAAAATATGAATTATGCGAAAAAAAGTGAAAAACATGGTATAATTATGTTGAATAAATTGAATAAAAACTAGTATATTATGAAAAAAGTAAAAAACATGGTGTAGAAAAAGTGATAAAAAAGCCATAATTATGGTATGGAAAAAATTAATAAAAACCATGAGTATGGTATGTCGAAAAAAGTGATAAAAATTATAGTATGGTATGTTAAACAGTAAAAACCATAATTATGTATGTCGAAAAAAGTATAAAAAACCATAATTATAAAAAAGTGAAAAAAACTATAGTGTGAAAAAAGTGAAAAAAATGTATATATGTGAAAAAAGTATAAAATAGTATAGTATGTCAAAAATTAAAAACCATAGTATAATTTTAACAAGGAAAAAAAAACATAGTATGTTATGTGAAAAAAAGTGATAAAAAAGCATGAGTATAGGTATGTGAAAAAAGTGATAAAAACCATGAATATATTAAAGTCAGACAAGGGAATAAAAAAACCATAGTATATTATGTGAACAAAGGGAATAAAAACCATAGTATAGTATTATGTTGAATAAAAAGTGATAAAAACCATGAGTATAGTATGTTGACAAAAGGAATACGTTAATATAGTATGTGAAGAAGGGGAATAAAAAAACCATAGTATAGTATGTGAATAAAGATAAAAAGCCATGAGTATGGTATGTTGAAAAGAGAAAAAACCATAGTATATTATGTTGAAAAAGTGATAAAAAACCATATATAAGTATGTTGATAAAAAACCATATATAGTATATCGAACAAAGGGAAAAAAGCCATGAATTATGGTATGTCGAAAAAGTGATAAAAAACCATAATTATGGTATGTTGAAAAAAGTGATTAAAACCATAGTATAGTATGTTGAAAAAAGCATAATATGGTATGTGAAAAAGGAATAAAAAACATAGTATAGTATTCGAAAAAAATATAAAAACCATGAGTATGGTAAATATTTGAATAAGAGTGATTAAAAGCCATAGTATGAGTATGTTGATAAAAACCGTGAGTATGATTATGTGAGAGGGAATAAAAAACCATGGTATATTATGTGAATAAAGGGGATAAAAAACCATAATTATATTATGTTGAATAGAGTGAAAAAAAAAGCCATAGTATAATTATGTTGATAAAATATAAGTATATTATGTCGAATAAAAATAAAAAGCCATGAGTATAATTATGTCGAGAAGTGAAAAAAACATAGTATAGTATGTTCAGATAAAGTGATTAAAAACCATAGTAACAGTAATTGTAAGACAAGTGAAAAAATTATGTAATATGATTATGTGAGATAAAAAGGAAAAAAGCCATGAGTATGATTATGTTGAATAAAAAGGGATAAAAAAAATAGTATAGTTATGTTGAATAAAGTGAGATAAAAAAATGGTATAGTATGTCGTAAAAACCATGAGTATGAGTATGTGAGAAAAAATTGATAAAAAACCATGAGTATGGTATGTTGAAAAAGGGGGATAAATAAGCTATAATTATGAGTATGTCGAAAAAAGTAATGAGTATAGTATGTCTAAAAAACCATAATTATAGTATGCGAAAAGTGATAAAAAACCATGGTATAATTATGTCGAAAAAAGTGATAAAAGCCATGTGGTATATTATGTGCGAAAAAGTGATAAAAATACATTATAAGTATGTTGAGGAAAAAACCATGGTATGTTATGAGAAAAAGTAAGTATGAAAAAAATAGTAAGTATGTTGAAAAGTGAAAAAATGGTATATTTTGAAAGAAATAAATATAATTATGTGAAAAGGGGAATAAAAACCATGAGTATAGTATGTTGAAAAAATTGATAAAAACCATGAGTATGAGTATGTGAACAAAGGAAAAAAAACCATAATATATTATGTTGGAAAAAGTGAAAAAAATATGAGTATAGTATGTCGAACAAAGAGGAAAAGAAACATAATATAGTATGTTGAATAAAAAAAACCATGGTATAGTTATGTTGAAAAAACCATAATTATAGTATGTCAAAAAGGAATAAAAAACCATGAGTATAATTATGTGAGAAAAAAGTGATAAAAAATATGAGTATAGTATGTTGACAAAAAGCCATAATATAATTATGTGAATAAGGAATAAAAACCATAGTATGGTATGTTGAATAAAAGTGATAAAAAACCATAGTATAATTATGTTGAAAAAACCATAGTATGTTATGTCGAAGGAAAAAAATATATAATTATGTTGAAAAAAAGTATAGTATGTTGAAAAAACATATGAGGAAAAAACATGTATGGTATGTGAAAAGTGAAAAAACCATGATATATTATGTTGAAAAATAGTTATATGTTGACAAAAAACCGTAGTATAGTATGTTGATAAGGATAAAAAACCATAGTATGGTATGTGAGAAAGGGAAAAGCCATGGTATAGTATGTGGAAAAGAAAAAGCCATAGTATATTATGTCGAATAAAAAGAAAAAAAATGAGTATAGTTATGTGAATAGGGAATAAAAAACATGGTATGGTATGTGAGATAAGGGAATAAAAAAACCATGAGTATGGTATGTGACGATAAAGAATAAAAGCATGAGTATGGTATGTTGAAAAATAAAAGCCATAGTATAATTATGTTGACAAAAGCAAGTAGTATAGTATGTTGAAAAAAAAAAAATAGTATAGTATGTGAAAAAAAGTGAAAAAAGATAATTGTATGTGAAAAATGAAAAAAAGCTGTATAATTATGTTGAATAAAGGGGAAAAACCATGAGTATGGTATGTCGAGAGAAAAATCATGGTATATTATGTGAAAAAAGCCAAAAATAATTATGGTATGTAATAAAAGGGGAATAAAAGCTAGATAGTTATGTTGAAAAAGATAAAAGATGGTATGGTATGTGAATAAGAGTAAAAAACCTATTATATTATGTGAAAAAATTGAAAAAAGCATATATGGTATGTTGTAAAAAACCATGAGTATGGTATTTGAAAAATGATAAAAAGCCATAGTATAGTATATTGTAAAAACCATAGGTATAGTTATGTCGGATAGGTAAAAAAAATTATGTATGTGAGGGGAAAAAACATGTATAATGTAAAAAATACATTAGTATGGAAAAAAACATGGTATAATGTGAAAAATAAAAAGATGGTATGTTGTGAAAAATAAAAAAAGTATGTTAAAAAGAAAAAATATGTATGTGATATAGTGAAAAGTGAAAAAATATAGTATAAAAATAAAAACCATGGTATAATTATGCAAAAAAGAAAAAACCATGGTATGGTATGTGCGAAAAAGTGAAAAAAATGGTATAGTATGTTAAAAAGTATAAAAAACATGAGTATGGTATGGATAAATAAAAATGGTATATTATGTAAAAAATAAAAAAACATAATTATAGTATGTGAAAAGATAAAAAACATGAGTATAGTATGTAAAATAAAAATGTATTATGTTAAAAAAGGGAATTAAAAATCATGGTATGGTATTGAATAAGAGTGTAAAAAAGCCATAGTATAATTATGTGAGATAAATTGATAAAAGCCATTATATTATGTTGAATAAAGTGATTAAAAGTCATGATTATAGTATGTGCGAAAAAGTGATAAAAAGCCATGGTATAATTATGTGAATAAAGTGATAAAAAACCATAGTATAGTATGTTGAGATAAAGTGATAAAAAGCCATGGTATAGTATGTTGATAAAAGCCATGGTATGATAAAGAGTGATAAAAGCCATGGTATATTATGTAAAAAGGGAAAAAGCCATGTAGTATATTAGTGAAAAAGTGATAAAGCCATGGTATAGTATGTTGATAAAAGCCATGAGTATAGTATTTGAGATAAAGTGAAAAAAGCCATGAGTATGGTATGTTGATAAAAGCCATGAATTATGGTATGTGAACAAGGGAATAAAAATATAGTATGGTATGTCAGGTTTCAGGGAATAAAAATTATGAGTATAATTATGTGAAAAAGGTTATAGTATAATTATGTGAAAAAAGCCATGGTATGAGTATGTGGACAGAGATTGATAAAAGGATCATAGTATAGGTATGAGATAAAGTGTCTAAAAGCCATATGTGCAATGGCTTGGCA
>NC_053134.1:20242128-20248987 GCF_010015445.1 Perca fluviatilis | reverse complement strand
CGCGGGCCGACGATCATCCATATCGAATCATCGAACGCATCGAATCATGGAACAGCATATCCTCGTCGAACAAAATAGCCGAAAACCATAGCATAACGAACTACGGAATCAAAACGTGACAGCATGTCCGAACGAATGATCAGCGCCACAGCATAGCGTCCAAACACAATCAAAAAAAGCATAGCATACGTCCATAGACGTCGAAAACCATAGCATGGTCAACGAAGCCTGGATCAGCGCCATAGCATAGTACTAATCATGGGAACGCCTGGCTCAGCATAGCATAAGCCGATCAGCCCATAGCATCGAATCGGCTGGAATAAAAGCCCATAGCATAGATGTCGAAAAATCATCGTGCCCAGACAGCGCCGCCCAGCGGATAAAGCCAATAGTACGCCCGCGCTAGCATAGCATGTTGAATCAAGGAATCGTGCCCACAGCATAGTACGTGAAAAGGATGCGCCATAGCATAGCACGTTGAATCAAGCGGAACAAAAGCTCGATAGCATAGTATCGTTGAATCAAAGGATCCGTGCCATAGCATAGTGGCGTCAAAACGTGATAAAAACCACTGGCGCATGTCGAAAGCGCCCATGACCGTCGCAATCAATCAGACAGTACGTCGAATCAAGGAACAAAAACCACAGTATCAGTACGTCGAAAAAAGCGATAAAACCCACAGGCATGTTGAATCACAGGATCAGCATAGTACCGGTGTGATAAAAAGCCACAGTAATAACGAAAAGCGATAAAACCAGCGGCATAGTACGTCCAAAAGCGATGCCCAATAGCATAGCATGTTGAACAGCGACAAACCGCTTAGCATAGTATCGCTCGACAAAAACGCATAGCATAAATCGGCCGGGAATCAAAGCATAGCATTGAACAAAGGATTAAAAACAGTATGCAACGTTGATAAAAAAAACGAGGAAAGCATACAGCGCAATCGAAGAAGGAACAAAAGCCCATAGCATAGCACGTCCCATCGGCTGGAACAAAAAGCCACAAGCATAGCATGCTCGAAAGCCACAGCATAGCATGTCCACCAAAGTGACAGCGCCACAGCATGCCCAACAAAGTGACAAAAGCCACAGGCCGCCCCATCAAAGTGACAAAAAGCCCACAGCATGTTGACAAAACCATAGCATCAAACATGGAACGCCCCAGAAGACAGGTGCCATAGCATATCATGGAATAGCAATCGAATCATGGAATCAAAAGCCCCAAGGACAGCCACAGACCAACCACACACACACACAAGGACAAGGAGGAGGACACACAACCACAGACACCACAAGGACACACACACAACAACCCACAGCACACACAAGGACACAGGACAGGAGGAAATGGAGGAGGACAAGGACCAAGGACAGGAAAACAAAATGGACACAACCACAGGAAACCAGAGGCCGAAAAGATAAACCCATAGTGAGAGAAAGAGTGGAAAAGAAGAAATATAAAAGAGAAGGAGGAAGGAGAGGAAATGGATGGAGGAATGGACAGTGGAAACATAGTAGGAAATGGAAGAATAGTGGATAAAGAAATGGAATGGAATATGGAATGGAGGTTGACAGGAATGGAGCTACTGCCGAATCATGGAACAAGTGCCCCACAGCATTACGCCTGAACAAAGGACAAAAGCCCATATGACAGTTGGCCTGACAAAAGCCCACAGGCAGCCCAATCACGGAACAAAAAAAACCACAGTGACAGCATGGCCCAAAAAGTGACAAGTGCCTAATAGCATAGCATGTTTGAATCAAAGTGATCAAAAAAGCCCCACACGCCCACACACGCCCGACCATGGGAATCACAGTGCCATGACAAAGGCCCACATGGAATCAAGGACCAAGGAGGAGACAGACACCGACCAAGGAGACAGGAGACAACCGACTGACCACCGACCGACCACACAGACACAGACACACATGGAGACAAGGACACAGTGGAACACACACACAACAGACAGGACCCGACACCGACAAGGACAGACACCACAGACATGGACCACAGACAGACAGAGAACATGGAGACACATGGAATGACACCACAACCGGACCAACACAGGAATGCAGGAGACACCAACACAGTGAGACCACACAGACAACCACACATGGACAGGAGGAGGAACAGGAGGAAAAAAGTGGAGGAAAGAATATGGAATGGAGACACCACACAAGGATGGAGGAAAACCATAGAAGGAAACATAAATGGAAGGATAAATATAAAGATAAATATGGAATGGAGAAAAGGATGGGAAATATGGAATAAAGGGAGAATGGACAGTGGAATGGAGAAAAGAAATGGACAGGAGAGAAGGAAGGAGGAATGGATGGGAAGAGGAATGGAATGGAAATGGAATGGAAGAGACAACGAATCATGGAACAAAACCATATGATCAAAACCACAGCATAGCATTCCATCGACAGCGGATCAAAACCAGCGACAGTACGCCAGCGACAAAAACCGGTATTAGCATAAAAAGCGGATAAAGCCACAGCATAGCGTTGAATCAGCGGATAAAGCAGTATCCAATCAATGGAATCAAAAACCAATACGTCACCATAGTACGCTTCCAAAAAGTGATAAAAAGCCACGGTAATATGGAATAAAAGCCGTGACATTATTGAATTAACGAACAAAAAAGCCTGGCATATCGAATACGGAAATCAAAACAGCGATATATCCGGCAAAAAAGATAAAAAGCCATAGTATAGCGCATGCCAAAAGCGGATAGCGCCCATAATTATAAGTACTGGCCGAATATGGGAACAAAAAGCCATAGTACAGTCCGCCAAAAGCGATAAAAAAGCCCATATGGATAGTATGTTGATAAAAGCATAGTATAGCAATCGAATACAACGTGCCTATAGTACGTATCGTAAAAGTGGATAAAAAAAAAAGCCATGGTATTAGTACGCCCATCAAAGGATAAAAGCCCATGAAGTATAGTATAACGACATAGGAAAAAAAAACATACAGTACGTCAAAAAAGCGATAAAAAGCATAGTATAATCGGGTGCCTTTAGCGTAGTATGTTAAAATTGCTGGAACTGGGGTGCGCCATAGTATAGCATGTCGAAAAAGCCGTGAGCAATAGTTTGTCAAATAAAGTGATTAAAACCATAGCACAGCATGTCCCATTGCTGGAATCTGGCAAGCAATAGAGGCATCGTGAAAAGTGATAAAAAAGCCATAGTATAGTATGCGTGAAAAAGTGATAAAAAGCCATAGCATAGTATGTCGAAAAAGCATAGTACGCTGAATATGGGAATAAAAAGCCATAGTATCGAAGCGGATAAAAGCCCATAATAAGCATATCTAAAAGCCATAGCATAGTAGCGCCGAATAAGGAATTGCGCCATAGTATAGTACGTCGAAAAGCGGGATAAAAAGCCATAGCATGGCATGTCGAATCAAGGAACAAAAAGCTTGGCAGTATAGTACGTCGACAAAGTGGATCGTGCTCAATAGCATAGCATGTCAAAAATCGTGACAAAAGGCCATAACATGGTATGGTCGAAAGCCTTGCTTAGCGGCAGGATGCCCCGAAAAATCCAATAAAAAGCCCATAGCATAGGATGTCGAAAATCCATAAAACCATAGCATAGCATGTCAAAAAGTGGATAAAACCCATAGCAGAGCATGTTTGAGCACAGTGGATTGCGCCATAGTATAGCATGCCCAAAAAAGTAATCAAAAAGCCCATTAGTATCGAAAAAAGTGATAAAGCCATAGTATCAACGCGATAAAAGCCCATAGGCATAACCCGACATGACTGGTGCTACACAGTATACGTCCCATCAGCGATTAAAGCGCCCATAGCACAGGCAGCCCGAATCAAGGGAACGCGCCACAGCATACCCAAAAGTGATAAAGCCACAGCATGCATACCCATCAGTGATAAAACCCCACAGCAGAATCACGGAATCAAAAACAGCACATGTCCAACTACGGAATAAAAAAGCCACAGTGATAGTATGGTATGTTGAATAAAGTGATCATAGTGCCCCACAGCCAGACGGTGATAATGTCAATCACAGGAGAAAATAAGAAGCGAATATATTCAAAAAGCCCACAGCATAATAGACCATGGTCAAAAAGTGATAAAAGCTACAGTATAGTATAGTCAAAGGAAACTGATAAAAAGCCATAGTATAGTATGGCTGAATAAAAGGTCAAAAGCCCATATAAAGTCTGACCACAGAAAGGACAGTGTATACACACACAACATGAGAAAGAGATACACACCACCAAAAAAGGAGCCATAGTTTAGGTGTTTAAAAGTGACACAGGAAAGGAAAAGGACAAAATAAAGACGTCAATATGAGTAAGAGGAAAAGACATGGTTAGAAGTATGTAAAAGGAAGGATAAAAAGATAAGAGTATAAAAGTGGATAATGCATAGATGATATGTTGAAAAGGGAAAAGCGAAGTTGGTATATGTAAAAAGGATAAAGCATAGTATGTCAATAAGTGAGAAACAGAGGGGAATATAAAAGAGATGAAAGTGTGGTGTGTCAAAGAGAGTATGGATATGGAAGAGTGGAGGTATGGTCGACATGAGGAATGAAAAGGCTACCGGAATAAAAAAGCCACAGTATAGTATGTCAAAAAAAGTGATAAAAAAGCCACAGTATAGTATGTCAAAAAAAGTGATTGAAAAGCCATAGTATACAGTGCCTTGCGAAAGTATTCGGCCCCCTTGAACTTTTCGACCTTTTGCCACATTTCAGGCTTCAAACATAAAGATATAAAACTGTAATTTTTTGTGAAGAATCAACAACAAGTGGGTCCCAATTATGAAGTGGAACGAAATTCATTGGATATTTCGAACTTTTTTAACAAATAAAAAACTGAAAAATTGGACGTGCAAAATTATTCAGCCCCTTTACTTTCAGTGCAGCAAACTCTCTCCAGAAGTTCAGTGAGGATCTCTGAATGATCCAAGGTTGACCTAAATGACTAATGATGATAAATAGAATCCACCTGTGTGTAATCAAGTCTCCGTATAAATGCACCTGCTCTGTGATAGTCTCAGAGGTCCGTTTAAAGCGCAGAAAGCATCATGAAGAACAAGGAACACACCAGGCTGGTCCGTGATACTGTTGTGGAGAAGTTTAAAGCCGGATTTTGATACAAAAATATTTCCCAAGCTTTAAACATCCCAAGGAGCACTGTGCAAGCGATAATATTGAAATGGAAGGAGTATCAGACCACTGCAAATCTACGAAGACCCGGCCGTCCCTCTAAACATTCAGCTCGTACAAGGAGTAGACTGATCAGAGATGCAGCCAAGAGGCCCATGATCACTCTGGATGAACTGCAGAGATCTACAGCTGAGGTGGGAGACTCTGTCCATAGGACAACAATCAGTCGTATACTGCACAAATCTGGCCTTTATGGAAGAGTGGCAAGAAGAAAGCCATTTCTTAAAGATATCCATAAAAAGTGTCGTTTAAAGTTTGCCACAAGCCACCTGGGAGACACACCAAACATGTGGAAGAAGGTGCTCTGGTCAGATGAAACCAAAATCAAACTTTTTGGCAACAATGCAAAACGTTATGTTTGGCGTAAAAGCAACACAGCTCATCACTCCTGAACACACCATCCCCACTCGTCAAACATGGTGTTGGCAGCATCATGGTTTGGGCCTGCTTTTCTTCAGCAGGGACAGGGAAGATGGTTAAAATTGATGGGAAGATAGATGGAGCCAAATACAGGACCATTCTGGAAGAAAACCTGATGGAGTCTGCAAAAGACCTGAGACTGGGATGGAGATTTGTCTTCCAACAAGACAATGATCCAGAACATAAAGCAAAATCTACAATTAAATGGTTCACAAATAAACATATCCAGGTGTTAGAATGGCCAAGTCAAAGTCCAGACCTGAATCCAATCGAGAATCTGTGGAAAGAACTGAAAACTGCTGTTCACAAACGCTCTCCATCCAACCTCACTGAGCTCGAGCTGTTTTGCAAGGAGGAATGGGCAAAAATGTCAGTCTCGATGTGCAAAACTGATAGAGACATACCCCAAGCGTACTTTACAGCTGTAATCGCAGCAAAAGGTGGCGCTACAAAGTATTAACTTAAGGGGGCTGAATAATTTTGCACGCCCAATTTTTCAGTTTTTTATTTGTTAAAAAGTTTGAAATATCCAATAAATTTCGTTCCACTTCATGATTGTGTCCCACTTGTTGTTGATTCTTCACAAAAAATTACAGTTTTATATCTCTATGTTTGAAGCCTGAAATGTGGCAAAAGGTCGAAAAGTTCAAGGGGGCCGAATACTTTCGCAAGGCACTGTAGTATGTCGAAAAAAGCCATAGTATAGTATGTCGAATAAGGGAATAAAAAAGCCATAGTATATTATGTCGAAAAAAGCCATAGTATAGTATGTCGAATAAGGGAATAAAAAAGCCATAGTATAGTATGTCGAATAAGGGAATAAAAAAAGCCATAGTATAGTATGCCGAAAAAAGCCATAGTATAGTATGTCGAATGAAGTGATAAAAAAAGTCATATTATAGTATGTTGAATAAGGGAATAAAAAAGCCATAGTATAGTATGTTGAAAAAGTGGATAAAAAGTCATAGCATAGTATGATAAAAAAGTGATAAAAAACCATAGCCTAGTATGACTAAAAAAAAAGTGATAAAAAGCCATAGCATAGTATGACGAAAAAGACAAAAAAACCATAGTTTAGTATGTCGAAAAAAGTCACAGTACAGTACTCCATAAAGAAGTCATAGTATAGTGTAATAAAAAGCCATAGTATAATATGGAAAAAAAAGGGATAAAAAAGCCATAGTATAGTATGTCGAAAAAAGCCATAGTGTAATAAGTTGAAAAAA